>NC_089843.1:1887819-1895319 GCF_035609145.1 Eleutherodactylus coqui | reverse complement strand
AGCGGTGGCCGTTTCCTGTGAAAGGGGGCCAGAAAGGTGGTCACTAAATAATTAGCTTGTGGTTATTATCCACTGGTGGAAACGTGCGCGTTATGTTAGAGGGCCTCGTTCACACCAGGATATATTGCCACTCCACAGTATTAAGTAAGGGGTGTTGATACTCAGCAATCCATTACACAAAAAAATATTATTATATTCATATCCAATTGTGACAACAATGCCCTGTGTCCATATGTCACAATTGCTACAATTGCTATTCCGATAGGGGCAACGGTCCGTCAAGACCCAAAAATGTGATATAATCCCAACCTATGTGGGGTCTGACAGCGATCTAAATGTTTTAATAAAAAGCTGGACTAAAGTGGTGTTGACAATTCCTTATGCCAATTATATCAGAAGGAGTCAACAACGTTTATAGTATAAATAGTACACGACATACACTTGATTCATGTGTGTGTCAAACGCTGTAGTCTAATAACGACTAAAGCCAACAGAAGTCGTCCGTAATCGTCGACGCGTTTCTGCAGCACGGGTAAAATAAATTTACCGCTGCTTCATCAGGACGAAATTGAGACAATTTATTAAATTATACTAGATTTGCTGTTGTTGATCAATCTGTGTAGTGAGCATCAAAACTGCACCGATCTGATTTTGTATGCTGATGCCTGATAGCTGATGCTCAATACACTTAAGACGCTGCTGCGAGGACAAGTTTAGTGTAGTATTGATATACACACGGGCAAGCACATTATAATGCCGTCCGGGTAATAGCCGCTAAACTGAGTTGATATAGCTGAACAAATTCTGGCCTGCGACACTTATATTGAATGAGTGCGTTATTTGATAATTATATAACGAACTTTTTTCAAAGTGTCGGCTGGTTAATTGTATAGGAGTCTGATGATTGACTTCCAGACACAGTAAAGAGCCAAAAAGAGTCAGTTTAGAATTGTGTTAGTAAACACCCAACCACAGCTAAACTACAGCGCGGTCCAAGGTAGTGACCGCTGGCTAAACTACACAACTAGCCCCTGTGAGACAGCACTTCAGTTTGACAGACCTGTGCTGTCTCACAGGGGCTAGTTGTGTAGTTTAGCCAGCGGTCACTACCTTGGACCGCGCTGTAGTTTAGCCGTGGTTGGGTGTTTACTAACACAATTCTAAACTGACTCTTTTTGGCTCTTTACTGTGTCTGGAAGTCAATCATCAGACTCCTATACAATTAACCAGCCGACACTTTGAAAAAAGTTCGTTATATAATTATCAAATAACGCACTCATTCAATATAAGTGTCGCAGGCCAGAATTTGTTCAGCTATATCAACTCAGTTTAGCGGCTATTACCCGGACGGCATTATAATGTGCTTGCCCGTGTGTATATCAATACTACACTAAACTTGTCCTCGCAGCAGCGTCTTAAGTGTATTGAGCATCAGCTATCAGGCATCAGCATACAAAATCAGATCGGTGCAGTTTTGATGCTCACTACACAGATTGATCAACAACAGCAAATCTAGTATAATCTAATAAATTGTCTCAATTTCGTCCTGATGAAGCAGCGGTAAATTTATTTTACCCGTGCTGCAGAAACGCGTCGACGATTACGGACGACTTCTGTTGGCTTTAGTCGTTATTAGACTACAGCGTTTGACACACACATGAATCAAGTGTATGTCGTGTACTATTTATACTATAAACGTTGTTGACTCCTTCTGATATAATTGGCATAAGGAATTGTCAACACCACTTTAGTCCAGCTTTTTATTAAAATATTTAGATCGCTGTCAGACCCCACATAGGTTGGGATTATATCACATTTTTGGGTCTTGACGGACCGTTGCCCCTATCGGAATAGCAATTGTAGCAATTGTGACATATGGACACAGGGCATTGTTGTCACAATTGGATATGAATATAATAATATTTTTTTGTGTAATGGATTGCTGAGTATCAACACCCCTTACTTAATACTGTGGAGTGGCAATATATCCTGGTGTGAACGAGGCCCTCTAACATAACACGCACGTTTCCACCAGTGGATAATAACCACAAGCTAATTATTTAGTGACCACCTTTCTGGCCCCCTTTCACAGGAAACGGCCACCGCTTTCACTAATTCATTTTACGCCCTCACAGTATTACCTACCTCTAAAACCAATGAGGTCGGTATGAATTGATGTATCTAAGCCAATTGCTTAAATTCCCATAGGTTTTTTGTGTGTTTGTCTCTTTGTGTCTGTTTCGGGTCTCAATTACCCCCGGAATCTAGAGGGGTTTTTTATCCTTTAAATTAATAAAGATTATATTTTATTTTCGGGCCTTTTTCAGTGAGAAATAGTCTAACAGCTTATAAGAGCCTTGGTTGTCGCAGTGAATGCAAAACCAGATTAAAAAGCGTTAATACATCCTTATCATATCCTAATGCAAGACATCGGGGGAGGAACAAGGAAGGCATGCATTGTGCCTGAACATTTATCAATCTAGAAACATCCTGTCCCACCCCAGCCATTTTATTCTTCATCACCTCTAAATCTATAGAGTTCAGAACCCCTACACCTGTACCAATTCCCCCTAATAGGGTATCATACCATTTTCGTTTTCCTCTGGTGCAGGGTTTCATTGCCTGAAGAGAAATATTATAATGCACAATGGTTTTCTGGCTCTTTGTGGATGATAAGGGGTGTCAAATGCCTGGGAGTTACCCAGGGCAGACATGAAGTGTTGCATTATTTCACCTGTGAAATGTGTACCCCTATCTGACTCGATTACCTCTGGTACCCCGTATCTGCAGATTACCTTATTCATGAGCTTCTTTTCGGTTACCTGCTCATTTACTTTTGTAACAGGGTACGCCTCCAACCTGAAAAACATCAACAACAACAAGCACATATTCATACTTCCCAACACGTGGGAGCTGAATGTCGTCAATTTGCAATCCCTGAAATGGGTAGAGTGGTCCTGGCAAGTGCCTTTGTGGTCAATTTACTTCTACCCTGTTGCTTACGGCATAGCTCATGCAAAACTGGACAAATGATGTAGCAGCTACAAAGAACCCAGGGGGCAACCCTTTCTCTCTCAAGCGTAGGTAACATAGCTGCCTTCGATAGGTGAGTCTTTCCATGGATCAGCTGGGCCATCATGGGGTACAGGGATCGTGGTAGGCAAGTTACTGACTGTTTGCCATACGCCACCCTGTTCTACTGCTCCCATATTAGTCCATTTATCTTTTTCTTCTTTGCTGGCTTGTGACTGTAATGTCTTTAGTACATCAATGTTCAAATTTTTATCAAAGTCCAAATCATAGTCTCTGACTTGTGCGGTCAGTATCTTCTTTTCTTCTTTCTTCCACGGCTTGAGGGCCGCTGTCTGCGCTGAAGTCTGCTAGGGCGTTGCCTTTTGCTTCTGCACTGTTGGCTTTAGTATGAGCTTTCACCTTCAGGATTGCTACTTTGTCTGGTAGGAGTAGGGCTTTCATAAGGTTCTGTACTGCTACACCATTCTCAATGGGTTGTCCTACAGAAGTTTAAAAATGTCTGGCCTTCCGTATTGGGCCGTAACCATGATCTATGCCGAATACATACCAGGAGTCAGTGTAAATGGTTACCTTCTGTCACTCTACACGCCTCAGTGAGGGCCTTCAGTTCCGCTTCTTGTGCTGAGACATGCGGAGGCATTCTGCTTTTAGAGATCTTGTTGTGTGAACACTGCATATCTGGTGTGGAGTTGTCAATCACCCTGGTACCATCTATAAAAAAAAAACAACTCAAAATATGTATTAACAAGGGGTTTCAATAACTCTTTAAAACTTAAACTTTCTTGTTGCATCAATGCTAGACAATCATGCTGATATTCTATTCCAAATAGATCACGTTCTTATTTGCAAAAATTTTTTAAAAAATAGCTGATCTGTAATACATAGATCACCTATGCATCCCCCTCCCCCATTTGATCACCTATGCCTCCCCCTCCCCCATTTGATCACCTATGCCTCCCCCTCCCCCATTTGAAACAGGATACTCGATTGGAAGAAGAGTAGCCGGGTTCACCATTGAAAAGAAATATTAAAGGGGGGGCATGAGCAAAGCACATTGCAACCTTATTTGACGAGCTAGAGACAGGTGTTTAGGTTGTACTTGAGTGAGTATACTCTGGATGTCATGAGGGGTGAGAACCACTAGGGGGTAGTCCAGGACCAACTCAGAAGATTTGTCAACCATTGCTTGTACTGCTGCTACCGCACGGACACAGGAGGGGGCTCCTCGGGCTACCGGATCCAATCTCATGGAGTAATACCCAAGTGACCGTGGACGTCCTCCATGTTTTTGCGTGAATACTGCTGTCGCATGAAAGGCCAGGGACGGCAGTATGAGACAAGTCCCAAAAAGGTGCGAAGCTTTGGCAGCAGCAGAAGAAGATACAGAAATGGCTTGAACTGCAGCCCTGCGTCGTTCTGTGAGATGTCTGCCTTCTTGAGCTAGACAACAACCTTTTGTTTACAAAGCTGTAATTTTTCCTTTTTAAGCCTTGCAGCCATTTTATGCTAAAAAAAAATTTTTTTAGAAGAGAAATAGATGCAGATTGACATGTTTCAGATCCTCAGCACAAAGCGGAAGGTCATTAACATACTGCAACAGCACAGTCCCCTCAGGCGGAGTCCAAGCCTGCAGGACAGACTGGAATGCCTGGTTGTACATGTTTGGAGAATTCTGCATTCCTTGTAGCAGGACGGTCCAAGCATTTTTTGTTTTCTTTTAGCTTTACATAAATGCCCTTCTGTCTGAAAAAGGGCCGGAGATTCAGACTGTCTCCACTCTGGTTTATTATCTATGACCTTAGGGATTCCAATAGACCTTCTTCAAAGGCCATACTAAGTACATGTTTACCCATCTCTTCTATGCCCCTATATCCCAGATCTGACAAACGTTGTTGAAGGCGGGCATAGAATTGTTTTACACTTTCTTCCTTCTCTTTGTGTGATATTAGAAAGAGACAAGGAGGATTCTCTCAAATCTTTGTTTTTCTTTTTCCCCAATGTTCCAGACAAATTAAAAATATTTTACCACTTCTCAATTCTCTATGTTTAATTTAATCCTAATCTGTGCCACAATAGTTTTTCACATAATTTTAGATTATCGTTCCCACTGCCTTCCCTGTTTTACATATACTCCTGCATCTCCTCCTTGTCCTCCTTCTCATGCTTCCACTCACTAGCCTAGGATCTAGTGAGCATAGGCATAACCGGTTTGCACCGAGGAGCTCCGCAAGCAGGGCAGCTCTCTCTCCAATCCGGGTTCTGTTGTCCACAATGCCAGCAGGTCCATCCCTCCAGTCCAATGTTTGACCTTGGAGTGGATGACTTGGCATAGGGTGGGGAGGAGACGGTTGGAATTGAGATGAAGGAGGGGGTGAAGATGGAAGAGGGAACTGACCCGACAATGAGAGAACATCTTTGAATTCTTTTCTCATTTCATTTTCAGCTACTGAACAGTATATATATATATATATGATACAACATACTTCCAATGTAGCCAAATATAACCAATTCTTAATTCAGATTTCTTTGCAAAGACAAGTAGGTCTTCTAAAGCCCAGTACTCCACCCTTTGAAATGTATCTTATCTTCTATAGAACACAGAAACTTCTCCAGACAAATAGCTGTATAACAGGTTCCACTGCCTGTAAGCATCTTCTATTGTGCAAATAACCTGGGCTGACTATTCAAAATGAACTTAGAGTGTAATACACTTGCCCCCACCTTACAAAAACTGCAAATTCACACTCACTAAGGGGGGTTTTATTCATTCCTATACGGACTGATAATATGTGAAGTAGAAATTGGGATTGTATTTACTGTACACCAGACTTCCAATAATGAGCGAATTATGTATAGATAAGAAAAACTCTTAGTACCGCGGTTTTTACACAATTCGCTCAGAATAGGCTACCCAATGACAAACACAATACAACTTATGCCCATTTCTACCCACATACTGATATTCACCACACTGTGACCACTCAGCGGCCAATATATTATAGGGGGCTTTATTCCACCCTGGCATAATTAACAATTCATCGGACACTTCTTTGTTCTTAGCTACCGACATTTTCGTACTATTGCGGATTTTCTTAAACAGCGACATTTTCACACTAAGCCCGATTATCACAAGAAATTCTTCAACTATCAGTTTATCAAAATTTTCCTTTAAAACAAACTAGTGTATTACTCTCTGCGTAGTCCGGTTCACAGCGCCATTAATATATATTGCTGCAAGGAGCAAGACTTAGTTCAGATTACGCTTTATAGAGAGTAAGACACTATAAAAGGTTCATACTGTAGTTGATTGGGACCCTAATAAGTGGGATGGGGACCAATATTCATTTGCCAATTTCTTTAGCTATCTTTCACACCTTATCCTCTTTACCAGCAGTATGGACAATGGCTGGCGGTTTATGTACACCAAGAGGCTTATTGTTTTTATTCTTTCACACACATAAAACAATTGTTTGTTTCACTATTTTCTATGCAGTCTTTGACACCTTATCCTCTTTACCAGCAGTATGGACAATGGCTGGCGGTTTATGTACACCAAGAGGCTTATTATTTTTATTATTATTTTCTTTATACACTCTTCAAATAAAATACTGTTGTTAATTGGAAATGAATTACACTTTAAATATTAATTTGACTAAAGTTACTTATCAGGTGTTTCAAGTACACAATTATCTCATATTAATATCTTAATTCAATAATATTCAAATTAACACAACTCAATATTTTTGAATTCCACATATTCCACGAATCTGTATATACATATATACACTGTGGTAATCCTGGGCTATTATCTCACACAACTAGTCTCAGGAATAAAATTAGATGCCCCTCCTTTGGTCACTCCATTTGTTCAAGTGAGAGACTTAACATGGAGTCTAAGAGTGACCTTCACTCTATACATTACCACAATATACATATATATATACACCAACATCCACTTAAAATGGAGACACACTTCTCACCTAGGCTGGACTGTGTGGAGGGTGGAGCAAGACCTGTTCCTATTGTTCTTCCCTCCCATCTCCTTACATTACCTAGCTCCACCCCCTGTGGTCTGGCTCAGCATTTGGTCATTTTTGCTTCATTTCGTTTCTGGTTACCGGACAGTATACACCATATAACACAGTCTAACTCTCATACAGGTCCTTCCATTTATACACACACATAAAGACAAAAACATTTGCATGTCAGTTACTACTTTTTAAGTGTCAGTACTTCCTCACTTGTCTAAAAGTGTCGGTACCTCCCAACCCTGCTTATTTCCCCCCGTCTCAACTACTTCTCTTATACCTATAAGAGGCTCCCATCAGGGATTTTATCCCCTGAAAATTTTAGGCTTCCCTGGTACAATTTATACCATGCCTTCCCGAGATCGGCAAGAGGGTTTCATATTCTGTACTTCCTCACCCTGTATATTTTACCTCGTCTCTACTACTTCTCTTATGTTTA
>NC_089843.1:1875319-1877819 GCF_035609145.1 Eleutherodactylus coqui | reverse complement strand
CGGGCATGTTGTCTAGGAGTTATGGTGGCGCCACACACTGAGATGGAGATGTCAGGAGGAGGTCGGTTAGTGGAGGGCGGAAACACCAGCAGGTCAGTTTTAGAGAGGTTTAGTTTTAGGTAGAGAGAGGACATGGTGTTAGAGACAGCGGACAGACAGTCGGTGATGTTTTGGAGGAAGGGTGCAGAGATGTCACGGGCAGAGGTGTATAGCTGGGTGTCATCAGCGTACAGGTGGTATTTGAGGCCAAAACTCCTGATGGTTTGTCCAATAGGGGCTGTGTAGATAGAGAAGAGAAGGGGGCCGAGGACCGAGCCCTGGGGGACCCCAACAGCAAGGGGAAGAGGAGGGGAGGTAGAGCCAGCAAAGGAGACACTGAAAGAGCGGTCAGATAGGTAGGAGGAGAACCAGGAGAGAGCAGTGTCCTTTAGGCCAATGGAGCGTAGCATACTGAGGAGGAGTTTGTGGTCAACAGTGTCAAACGCTGCAGAAAGGTCGAGGAGGATCAGTAGGGAGTAATCGCCCCTCGATTTGGCTGTCAGTAGGTCATTGGATACCCTAGTAAGGGCAGTTTCTGTCGAGTGTTGAGGTCGGAAGCCAGACTGTAGGGGGTCGAGGAGAGAGTGCTCTGATAGGTGGCTTACAAGGCGGGAGTAAACCAGGCGTTCTAGTAGTTTGGAGATGAAGGGGAGGTTTGAGATGGGTCTGTAGTTGGCAGCATCAGTCGCGTCCAGAGTCGGCTTCTTTAGCAGTGGGGATATGATGGTGTGTTTGAAAGAAGAGGGGAACATGCCAGAGGTCAGAGAGAGGTTGAATATAGTGGTGAGATGGGAGATGACCACTGGGGAGAGGGATCGGAGGAGGTGTGAGGGGAGGGGGTTGCTAGCGCAGGTGGTGGGGCGAGCAGAGAAGAGCAATTTGGAGACTTCTTCCTCTGTCGCTGGTCTGAGTACAGACAGTAAGCAGGAGCTAGATGCAGTGCTGACAAGACTAGGGTCAGGGCTAGTCTAGGATTGGGAAGTTATTTCCTGACGGATGTCGTCTATTTTCTTTTTGAAGTAAGCAGCCAGCTCTTCGGCACTGAGATCCGTCACTGGGGGCTGCGGTTTTGGGCTGAGAAGGGAGTGAAAAGTATCAAAGAGCCGTTTAGGGTTGTGCGATAATGAGGAGACGAGAGGTGAAGTAGACTTGTTTGGCGTGGTGGAGGGCGAGGTTGTAGGTTCTGAGCATGAATTTGTAGTGGAGGAAGTCTGCGGCCGTTTGCGATTTCCTCCACAGCCGTTCAGCACTTCTAGAGCACCGCCGGATGAAGCGCGTTTGAGGTGTGAGCCAGGGTTGCCGTGTTCTGCATCGAATGGCTCGGGTCCTGGGGGGCGCCGCTTCTTCCAGGGCATGTTTGAGAGCGGTGTTGTAGTGAGCGGCAGCCAGGTTGGGGCAGGCGAGGAGAGAGATGGGGGACAGAGAGGACTGTAGGGATTCAGCAAAGTCCTGGGTGTGAATGGCCTCAAAGTTCCTGTAGGTACTGTAGGTAGGTGGGTCTGGAGAGATGTTAGGGAGCGTGACAGAGAAAGAGAGGAGGTTATGATCCGAGAGCGGGAGAGGGGAGTTAGTGAAGTTGGAAACAGAGCAGAGACGGAAGAAGACCAGATCAAGAGTGTTGCCATCCCTGTGAGTGGGAGAGGCCGAGGGAGGAGGTGAGCGAAAGAAGCTGAGAGGCAGATGGGGACATAGGGTCATTAGTGGGGATGTTAAAATCACCTAAGATGAGGGTTGGAATTTCACAGGATAGGAAGTGGGGGAGCCAGGCAGTCACGTGGTCCAAAAACAGGCGAGGAGCACCTGGGGGGCAATAGATAACTGCTACTCGCATGGACAGCGGGCGGAAAAGCCGTAGCGTATGTACCCCAAATGATGGAAAAGTGAGTGAGGGTACAGGGGGGATGACCTGGTAGGTGCATTTCGGGGAAAGAAGAGCACCTACTCCTCCACCACGCCTGTCATCTGGTCTCGGGGTATGGGAGAACTGCAGGCCATTGTAGGACAGTGCAGCAGGGGAGGCCGTGTCAGACTCATGGATCCACGGCTCTGTGAGGGCGAGCAGGTTTAAAGATTTAGCAGTAAAAAAGTCATGGATGGTGGGGAGTTTATTACATGCTGACTGGCAGTTCCAGAGGGCACATTTAAAGGAGTCAGGGGAGGGTATGCATGGGCTATCAGTTGGGCTTGGGGATTTTATTAGTGAGCCCGGTAGGGGGTAATAGCTAGGAGCAGTGGAGGGTGGGCCAGGATTGGGAGAGATATCCCCAGCAGCTAGTAGCAGCAGGATAGAGAGGGTTAGCAGATGGCTAGGAGATTTATGAGGGCGGCTGTTATTTTTGTTAGTGACATGAGGGGGTTTGAGGCTAAGCAAGAAGGTAAAGAGTGCATGCGAGCTGTGCATAGGTGAGGACAGGAGAGAGGGGCTAATGTGTATAGAGTGCCCCAGAGGTTGGCACTTGAA